>NC_074666.1:11030754-11033254 GCF_029448725.1 Salvelinus fontinalis | reverse complement strand
CCTAGTGGTGTCAAACATTCTTCTAATATAAACCCTCCCCAAGTGACATTGCTTCTGGCGTTGGTTGGGGTTGTGAAAAGGGACCGCCACCCGTGTGGTACTGACCCAGCGGACCAGACAGACCAGGCCCAGATGGAGCCATGCTGTGGAGGATAAACCAGTAGGACTTGATGGAACCCCCAGACCAATCGGGAAGACAAGGAGTCACAAAGGAAACACATGGGGACTGCTAAAATCATAGGACTATGCTACTTTTTGGTAGCCACCTCCAGTTTAACTAAGGACGTTAGACCCGTGATCTTTGGTGATGAAACGTTGAACCAGGACGTTTGGACATTAGTGGACAATGAAAACTAAAGCATTTGAACTCCATTGAACTCAACATGCTGGTACTTCTTCCAGAGCTGTTTCTATGTTCCTTCCTTACCTTTCCTTTCCTTAAATCCTGAGGCTTGAAGTAACTGTCTACTGGCATTGGGACACGGGGCCGACAGACAATGAGACAGATGGACTGACAGAGACACTCTAGAAGACACTCAATCAAACTGGTACTCATAGCTGTGGACTTAGATGTTATCAATGTCACTGCTTTACCCTGTACCTTCAAGTGCAAGAGAGAATGAAAAACAAAAAGCATTATTTGATTAGTTATGTTTATTTCATATTCAGTATTAATGTTGGTACACTGTTACATTTTTTTTTTTTTGTAAATGATATGCTAATTTATTGCCATGTGTCACTCGTTTTAGATTTTTGTTCACTGCATGCAAACAGAACGTTAGTCTAGTGACAAAGAAATACAGTGAAATAGACCCCTTCCCCAAACTGCTTCAATGTAGATTCATCAGATCAATAAAAACAGCAGTTTCTGAAGAGACTCTGTGTTAGCTGGCTTCTGTTTTCTCCAACAAAACTCTTGTGTCTGTGTTTCCAGATTTTAGATCTAAGGACGTTCTAAGACTCTTCTAAGGACGTTCTAAGACTCTTCTAAGGACGTTCTAAGACTCTTCTAAGGATGTTCTAAGACTCTTCTAAGGACGTTCTAAGACTCTTCTAAGGACGTTCTAAGACTCTTCTAAGGATGTTCTAAGACTCTTCTAAGGACGTTCTGAGACTTCTAAGGACGTTCTGAGACTCTTCTAAGGACGTTCTGAGACTCTTCTAAGGATGTTCTAAGACTCTTCTAAGGACGTTCTAAGACTCTTCTAAGGACGTTCTGAGACTCTTCTAAGGACGTTCTAAGACTCTTCTAAGGACGTTATAAGACTCTTCTAAGGACGTTCTAAGACTCTTCTAAGGACGTTCTAAGACTCTTCTAAGGACGTTCTGAGACTCTTCTAAGGATGTTCTAAGACTCTTCTAAGGATGTTCTAAGACTCTTCTAAGGACGTTATAAGACTCTTCTAAGGACGTTCTAAGACTCTTCTAAGGATGTTCTAAGACTCTTCTAAGGATGTTCTAAGACTCCTCTAAGGACGTTATAAGACTCTTCTAAGGACGTTATAAGACCCTTCTAAGGATGTTCTAAGACTCTTCTAAGGACGTTCTAAGACTCTTCTAAGGACGTTCTGAGACTCTTCTAAGGACGTTCTGAGACTCTTCTAAGGACGTTCTGAGACTCTTCTAAGGACGTTCTAAGACTCTTCTAAGGACGTTCTAAGACTCTTCTAAGGACGTTCTGAGACTCTTCTAAGGACGTTCTAAGACTCTTCTAAGGATGTTCTAAGACTCTTCTAAGGACGTTATAAGACTCTTCTAAGGACGTTCTGAGACTCTTCTAAGGATGTTCTAAGACTCTTCTAAGGACGTTCTAAGACTCTTCTAAGGACGTTCTAAGACTCTTCTAAGGATGTTCTAAGACTCTTCTAAGGACGTTATAAGACTCTTCTAAGGACGTTCTGAGACTCTTCTAAGGATGTTCTAAGACTCTTCTAAGGACGTTCTAAGACTCTTCTAAGGACGTTCTAAGACTCTTCTAAGGACGTTCTAAGACTCTTCTAAGGACGTTATAAGACTCTTCTAAGGATGTTCAAAGACTCTTCTAAGGACGTTCTAAGACTCTTCTAAGGACGTTCTGAGACTCTTCTAAGGACGTTCTGAGACTCTTCTAAGGACGTTCTGAGACTCTTCTAAGGACGTTCTAAGACTCTTCTAAGGACGTTCTGAGACTCTTCTAAGGACGTTCTGAGACTCTTCTAAGGACGTTCTAAGACTCTTCTAAGGATGTTCTAAGACTCTTCTAAGGACGTTATAAGACTCTTCTAAGGACGTTATAAGACTCTTCTAAGGACGTTCTAAGACTCTTCTAAGGATGTTCTAAGACTCTTCTAAGGACGTTCTGAGACTCTTCTAAGGACGTTCTGAGACTCTTCTAAGGATGTTCTGAGACTCTTCTAAGGACGTTCTGAGACTCTTCTAAGGACGTTCTAAGACTCTTCTAAGGACGTTCTGAGACTTCTAAGGACGTTTTGAGACTTCTAAGGACGTTATGAGACTTCTA